>NC_080710.1:29810779-29855779 GCF_019097595.1 Hemibagrus wyckioides | reverse complement strand
AAAATAAAATAGTTTAATAATTTAATTTAATAATTCGTTCTTATTTCTAGTTATTTAGTTATATATTTCTCCCCTCCCCTTTCTCCGTTTCTCTTCTTTTATAGAGCTGCTTTGAGACAACGTTCATTGTAAAAGGCGCTGTACAAAATAAATTGAATTGAAATTGAATCCCAAATATTCCGCAATCTGCAATTAAGCATCACAAATATTCCACAATCTGCAATTAAGCATCTAAAATATTCCAGAATCTGCAGTAAAGCATCCCAAATATTCCACAATCTACAATACCACATTCCAAATATTCCACAATCTGCAATTAAGCATCTAAAATATTCCAGAATCTGCAGTAAAGCATCCCAAATATTCCACAATCTACAATACCACATTCCAAATATTCCACAATCTGCAATTAAGCATCTAAAATATTCCAGAATCTGCAGTAAAGCATCCCAATATTCCACAATCTACAATAACACGTTCCAAATATTCCACAATCTGCAGTAAAGCATCCCAAATATTCCATAATCTGCAATAACATGTAACAAATATTCCACAATATACAGTAACACATTCCAAATATTCCACAATCTGCAGTAAAGCATCCCAAATATTCCATAATCTGCAATAACATGTAACAAATATTCCACAATATACAGTAACACATTCCAAATATTCCAGAATCTGCAATTAAGCATCTAAAATATTCCAGAATCTGCAGTAAAGCATCCCAAATATTCCACAATCTACAATACCACATTCCAAATATTCCACAATCTGCAATTAAGCATCTAAAATATTCCAGAATCTGCAGTAAAGCATCCCAATATACCACAATCTACAATAACACGTTCCAAATGTTCCACAATCTGCAGTAAAGCATCCCAAATATTCCATAATATGCAATAACATCTAACAAATATTCCACAATCTGCAATAACACATTCCAAATATTTCACAGTCTGCAACAAAGCATCCCAAATATTCCACAATTGCCAAAAACATGTCACAAATATTCCTGTCTCCCAATATATGTTCTTTCAGGCTGGACTTTTCCTTTAAGACATCAAAGAGTGTGTGAGCTGTTTGATCTGATCCACAGGAGACAGGTGGAAAAAGGTGTCACCGTGATTACCTCTGCTCTCTCTCTCTCTCTCTCTCTCTCTCTCTCTCTCTCTCTCTCTCTCACACACACACACACACACACACACAGTACAGCAACAAGATTGTAAATGTCATGCTATGTGTTTTTTTCCCCCGAGGGACTTCTTGCTTCTAACCACACGTCTTGGCCCTGTGAAATTTCAGCACTCTGATGCTTTCCTGCTTATTTCTTCCTTATCTCTGAAGTCATGGGGCATTTTTTTTGTTCGCCCTTCTGACCTGACAGGTGGACCAAAAAAGATCTGCTTCAGCTCCACGTTCTAAATGTTCGGCTTGACGATAAGGACGAAAAATGTGATTTTGTCAAAGTACAGTGCTGATAAGAAACTGGAAAACCTGAAGCTTTAATTTCCAGTAGAATAAAAAAAAAAAACCTCTGTCACATCATTCTCTTCATGCGACTGAAATGATGGGATTCTCCACCTGAATTAAAGTTAATCTCGGGTGAAGTGATTTCCTAATCTCTTTGTTTATCCTGTACACTGGATGCTAGAAATTGTTCTGTACACGAATCGCTGATCCACCACAGTGTTGTTCAACCTCAGCATGACATCACCAGACCAGCTCTTACGCTGATGCTAACAGCTGGAAGTGAGGCTGTCTCTCTCCAGCTGTTCTTCCCACTACAGTACATACAGTATAGCAGCATAGCAGCATGACCTCGTCATCATTTTTTCCTCCTAATTTGATCCTTCATGTTTGATTTGAGATTTGATCTTTCTTTGTTCTATCCACTCTATTTTTTCCATCTCACAAATCAATTTTGTACAGATACAGATATAAGCTTCGTCATAAATCTCAATATAAATTTTAATTAAAAGGCAGAAAAGAATGAAATGTTTGCTTTGATTTAAGTGTGTGGAGGGATTAATGTCCCAAGCACCTTCATTCTTCTTCACTGTCCCAAATTCCCTCCCTACATTAGAAAAAGGATTGATGGAAAGACATGCTTTATGCATGCGGCAGCGGTTCGTGACTATACATTATTTGAAGGAGGACAGCATTGTTAATGATATACCATCAAGCATGAAGTTAACCGGCTATTACACGTGATTTGTGCTAGATTTACCCCAGAGTACCCCTGTCAAAGACAAGCAAGTGTCAACAACATATAGTCATCAAGCCTAGAGTCTACCCTAACCCCTAACCTTTAACACTACCCCCTAACCTAACCCCTTACCTTAACGGCAACCCCTAATCTTTAACCTTAACCTTTAAAACTAACCCCTAACCTTACCCCTTACCCTAACTGCAACCTTTAACCCTAACCCCTAAGCTAAACCCTAACATTAACCCTTAACCTATCCCCTAACACTAGCCCTAATCTTAACCGCTAACCTTTAACATTAACCCCTAACCTTACCCTAACTGCAGCCCCTAACCTTTAACCTTAACTCTAATCTTCAACACTAACCCCTATCCCTTACCCTAAGTGCCACCCTTAACCTTTAACCCTAACCCCTAACATTAACCCTTACCCTAGCAGTAACCTTAATCCTAACCCCTAACATTACACTAACCACTAAACTTACCCTAACCCATAACCCCAACCCTAATCCTTACCCTGATCTTAAGCCTAACTACAATCCTTAAACCTAATTCGTAACCCTAACCTTACCCCTAAATGAAGAAATTAACTGAAAAAAATTACAAATTTTTGCATGCTTTCTAATCTATAGACATTATCCACTCTACAACCCCCTTCCATCCATCAATTTTCCGTAGTGTCTCAGGGAATCTAGAGTGTATCCAAGAAGAATTGGGGCAGCCTGGACGATGTGCCAACCCATTACATGACATAATCAAACACACTTACAGACCAAATCACACACTATGGACAATTTAGAGATGCCAATTACCAATTGCCAATGAATTTCCTTTTCTTTATCTTAGTCTTTGCAATATATTGTACAATAGAATTTTTGTGCAATAGTTTGCACTAACACTTTGCCTTTATTTGTAGAAATGCCTTAAATATGCCAGATTCCAGCTATTATTTGCTATAAAACAAGATTTACAAATCTAACACATCCCAAATATTTCACAATCATTAAGACATCCCAAATATTCCACAATCATTAAAACATCCCAAATATTCCACAATTATTAAGATGTCCCAAATATTCCACAATCATTGAAACATCCCAAATATTCCACAATCATTAAGACATCCCAAATATTCCACAATCATTAAGACATCCCAAATATTCCACAATCATTGAAACATCCCAAATATTCCACAATTATTAAGACATCCCAAATATTCCACAATCATTAAGACATCCCAAATATTCCACAATCATTAAGACATCCCAAATATTCCACAATCATTAAGACATCCCAAATATTCCACAATCATTAAGACATCCCAAATATTCCACAATCATTAAGACATCCCAAATATTTCACAATCATTAAGACATCCCAAATATTCCACAATCATTAAGACATCCCAAATATTCCACAATCATTAAGACATCCCAAATATTCCACAATCATTAAGACATCCCAAATATTCCACAATCATTAAGACATCCCAAATATTTCACAATCATTAAGACATCCCAAATATTCCACAATCATTGAAACATCCCAAATATTTCACAATCATTAAGACATCCCAAATATTCCACAATCATTAAGACATCCCAAATATTCCACAATCATTAAGACATCCCAAATATTTCACAATCATTAAGACATCCCAAATATTCCACAATCATTAAGACATCCCAAATATTTCACAATCATTAAGACATCCCAAATATTCCACAATCATTAAGACATCCCAAATATTCCACAATCATTAAGACATCCCAAATATTCCACAATCATTAAGACATCCCAAATATTTCACAATCATTAAGACATCCCAAATATTCCACAATCATTAAGACATCCCAAATATTTCACAATCATTAAGACATCCCAAATATTTCACAATCATTAAGACATCCCAAATATTCCACAATCATTAAGACATCCCAAATATTTCACAATCATTAAGACATCCCAAATATTCCACAATCATTAAGACATCCCAAATATTCCACAATCATTAAGACATCCCAAATATTTCACAATCATTAAGACATCCCAAATATTCCACAATCATTGAAACATCCCAAATATTTCACAATCATTAAGACATCCCAAATATTCCACAATCATTAAGACATCCCAAATATTCCACAATCATTAAGACATCCCAAATATTCCACAATCATTAAGACATCCCAAATATTCCACAATCATTAAGACATCCCAAATATTCCACAATCATTGAAACATCCCAAATATTTCACAATCATTAAGACATCCCAAATATTCCACAATCATTAAGACATCCCAAATATTCCACAATCATTAAGACATCCCAAATATTCCACAATCATTAAGACATCCCAAATATTCCACAATCATTGAAACATCCCAAATATTTCACAATCATTAAGACATCCCAAATATTCCACAATCATTGAAACATCCCAAATATTCCACAATCATTGAAACATCCCAAATATTCCACAATTATTAAGATATCCCAAATATTCCACAATCATTAAGACATCCCAAATATTCCACAATCATTGAAACATCCCAAATATTTCACAATCATTAAGACATCCCAAATATTCCACAATCATTGAAACATCCCAAATATTTCACAATCATTAAGACATCCCAAATATTCCACAATCATTGAAACATCCCAAATATTCCACAATCATTAAGACATCCCAAATATTCCACAATCATTGAAACATCCCAAATATTCCACAATCATTAAGACATCCCAAATATTCCACAATCATTGAAACATCCCAAATATTTCACAATCATTAAGACATCCCAAATATTCCACAATCATTGAAACATCCCAAATATTTCACAATCATTAAGACATCCCAAATATTCCACAATCATTAAGACATCCCAAATATTCCACAATCATTAAGACATCCCAAATATTCCACAATCATTAAGACATCCCAAATATTTCACAATCATTAAGACATCCCAAATATTCCACAATCATTAAGACATCCCAAATATTTCACAATCATTAAGACATCCCAAATATTTCACAATCATTAAGACATCCCAAATATTTCACAATCATTAAGACATCCCAAATATTCCACAATCATTGAAACATCCCAAATATTTCACAATCATTAAGACATCCCAAATATTCTACAATCATTAAGACATCCCAAATATTCCACAATCATTAAGACATCCCAAATATTCCACAATCATTGAAACATCCCAAATATTCCACAATCATTAAGACATCCCAAATATTCCACAATCATTGAAACATCCCAAATATTTCACAATCATTAAGACATCCCAAATATTCCACAATCATTAAGACATCCCAAATATTCCACAATCATTAAGACATCCCAAATATTCCACAATCATTAAGACATCCCAAATATTCCACAATCATTGAAACATCCCAAATATTTCACAATCATTAAGACATCCCAAATATTCCACAATCATTGAAACATCCCAAATATTCCACAATCATTGAAACATCCCAAATATTCCACAATTATTAAGATATCCCAAATATTCCACAATCATTAAGACATCCCAAATATTCCACAATCATTGAAACATCCCAAATATTTCACAATCATTAAGACATCCCAAATATTCCACAATCATTGAAACATCCCAAATATTTCACAATCATTAAGACATCCCAAATATTCCACAATCATTGAAACATCCCAAATATTTCACAATCATTAAGACATCCCAAATATTCCACAATCATTGAAACATCCCAAATATTCCACAATCATTAAGACATCCCAAATATTCCACAATTATTAAGATATCCCAAATATTCCACAATCATTAAGACATCCCAAATATTCCACAATCATTGAAACATCCCAAATATTTCACAATCATTAAGACATCCCAAATATTCCACAATCATTGAAACATCCCAAATATTTCACAATCATTAAGACATCCCAAATATTCCACAGTCATTAAGACATCCCAAATATTCCACAATCATTAAGACATCCCAAATATTCCACAATCATTAAGACATCCCAAATATTTCACAATCATTAAGACATCCCAAATATTCCACAATCATTGAAACATCCCAAATATTTCACAATCATTAAGACATCCCAAATATTCCACAGTCATTAAGACATCCCAAATATTCCACAATCATTAAGACATCCCAAATATTCCACAATCATTAAGACATCCCAAATATTCCACAATCATTGAAACATCCCAAATATTTCACAATCATTAAGACATCCCAAATATTCCACAATCATTGAAACATCCCAAATATTTCACAATCATTAAGACATCCCAAATATTCCACAGTCATTAAGACATCCCAAATATTCCACAATCATTAAGACATCCCAAATATTCCACAATCATTAAGACATCCCAAATATTTCACAATCATTAAGACATCCCAAATATTCCACAATCATTAATACATCCTAAATATTCTACAATCATTGAAACATCCCAAATATTCCACAATCATTAATACATCCTAAATATTCTACAATTGCTTATAACGCATCAAAAATGTTTCACAATCACTAGCACACCCTAAATATTCCACAATGACTAGCACACACTAAATATTCCACAATCACTAACACATCCTGAATATTCCACAACTGCTTATAACCCATCCCAAATATTTCACAATCACTAGCATATCCCAAATATTCCACAATCACTAACACATCCTGAATATTCCACAGTTGCTTATAATGCATCCCAAATATTCCATAATCACTAACACATCCTAAATATTCCATAATCACTAACACCTCCCAAATTTTCCACATTTGCTTATTGCACAAATATTCCTACATCCCAATATAGTTAATGTACTTGATGTGTTCTTGTTATTCAGATAGCTTCACCCATCAGCCAGTATTTCTGCAGTGCTTGGGCTTTTTGTTTCCCACTGGTCTGTAAAGAACAGCACTGAGCTGCTAAGACTCAGAGTAAGTCCTACGATTTTCAGTAAGCTTCAGTTAGCAGAGTCTTGTCTTGTACAACATGGCTGTGGATAAGCTTGAAAAGCCAGACTAGACCAAATGTAGGGGCAGACAACAAAGTTTTTTCTCTGTCTGGAGAGTCATGCTGCAAATATGACAATTATGCATAAACAGAATAATTTTTATAACCAAGGTTACCTTTATATTAATATGGAATTTTGTAACATCACATTCACAATCAGACCAAAATGACTGAATTTCTCAGGATTCTAAAATGTATGTCATGCTTTAAAATGTGACTTTGTTTGATTTAGATGTACTCTATACAGAATATTAAATGATATGGTATATCGGAAAAAAATACTGGGAAAATTGTGTATTCAGAGACAGGCTACTAACTGCTTCAGTCAATCTTCTGGGCTTTAGATTATGCAAATCATACAAATGTAGTTCCTGCCATTGAAACCCAACATCCTGCCATTGAAACCCAACATCCTGCCATCGAAACCCATCATCTTGCCATCAAAACCCAACTACCTGACATTAAAACCCAGCTACCTGACATTAAAATCCAACTACCTGACATTAAATCCCAACTCCCTGACATTAAATCCCAACTACCTGACATTAAAATCCAGCTACCTGACATTAAATCCCAACTACCTGACATTAAATCCCAACTACCTGACATTAAATCCCAACTACCTGACATTAAAATCCCAACTACCTGACATTAAAATCCAGCTACCTGACATTAAAATCCAGCTACCTGACATTAAATCCCAACTACCTGACATTAAAATCCCAACTACCTGACATTAAAATCCCAACTACCTGACATTAAAATCCAGCTACCTGACATTAAATCCCAACTACCTGACATTAAAATCCAGCTACCTGACATTAAAATCCAGCTACCTGACATTAAAACCCAACTACCTGACATTAAAATCCAGCTACCTGACATTAAAATCCAACTACCTGACATTAAATCCCAACTACCTGACATTAAAATCCAGCTACCTGACATTAAAACCCAACTACCTGACATTAAAACCCAACTACCTGACATTAAAACCCAACTACCTGACATTAAAATCCAGCTACCTGACATTAAAATCCAGCTACCTGACATTAAAATCCAACTACCTGACATTAAATCCCAACTACCTGACATTAAAATCCAGCTACCTGACATTAAAACCCAACTACCTGACATTAAAATCCAACTACCTGACATTAAAACCCAACTACCTGACATTAAAATCCAACTACCTGACATTAAAATCCAACTACCTGACATTAAATCCCAACTACCTGACATTAAAATCCAGCTACCTGACATTAAAATCCAACTACCTGACATTAAATCCCAACTACCTGACATTAACATCCAACTACCTGACATTAAAATCCAGCTACCTGACATTAAAACCCAACTACCTGACATTAAATCCCAGCTACCTGACATTAAAATCCAGCTACCTGACATTAAAACCCAACTACCTGACATTAAAATCCCAACTACCTGACATTAAAATCCAGCTACCTGACATTAAAATCCAGCCACCTGACATTAAAATCCAGCCACCTGACATTAAAATCCAGCTACCTGACATTAAATCCCAACTACCTGACATTAAATCCCAACTACCTGACATTAAATCCCAACTACCTGACATTAAAACCCAACTACCTGACATTAAAATCCAGCTACCCGACATTAAATCCCAGCTACCTGACATTAAAATCCCAACTACCTGACATTAAAATCCCAACTACCTGACATTAAATCCCAGCTACCTGACATTAAATCCCAACTACCTGACATTAAAATCCCAACTATGACATTAAAATCCAGCTACCCGACATTAAATCCCAGCTACCTGACATTAAAATCCCAACTACCTGACATTAAAATCCAGCTACCTGACATTAAAACCCAGCTACCTGACATTAAAACCCAGCTACCTGACATTAAATCCCAACTACCTGACATGAAAATCCAGCTACCTGACATTAAAATCCAGCTACCTGACATTAAAATCCAGCTACCTGACATTAAAATCCAGCTACCTGACATTAAATCCCAACTACCTGACATTAAATCCCAACTACCTGACATTAAATCCCAACTACCTGACATTAAATCCCAACTACCAGACATTAAATCCCAACTACCTGACATTAAAATCCCAACTACCTGACATTAAAATCCAGCTACCTGACATTAAATCCCAGCTACCTGACATTAAAATCCCAAATACCTGACATTAAAATCCCAACTACCTGACATTAAAACCCAACTACCTGACATTAAAATCCAGCTACCTGACATTAAATCCCAACTACCTGACAATAAAATCCCAACTACCTGACATTAAAATCCCAACTACCTGACATTAAAATCCAGCTACCTGACATTAAATCCCAACTACCTGACATTAAAATCCAGCTACCTGACATTAAAATCCAGCTACCTGACATTAAAATCCAGCTACCTGACATTAAAACCCAACTACCTGACATTAAAATCCCAACTACCTGACATTAAAATCCCAACTACCTGACATTAAAATCCCAACTACCTGACATTAAATCCCAACTACCTGACATTAAAATCCAGCTACCTGACATTAAAATCCAGCTACCTGACATTAAATCCCAACTACCTGACATTAAAATCCAGCTACCTGACATTAAAATCCAGCTACCTGACATTAAAATCCAACTACCTGACATTAAATCCCAACTACCTGACATTAAAATCCAGCTACCTGACATTAAAACCCAACTACCTGACATTAAAATCCAGCTACCTGACATTAAAACCCAACTACCTGACATTAAAATCCAGCTACCTGACATTAAAATCCAACTACCTGACATTAAAATCCAGCTACCTGACATTAAAACCCAACTACCTGACATTAAAACCCAACTACCTGACATTAAAACCCAACTACCTGACATTAAAATCCAGCTACCTGACATTAAAATCCAGCTACCTGACATTAAAATCCAACTACCTGACATTAAAACCCAACTACCTGACATTAAAATCCAGCTACCTGACATTAAAATCCAGCTACCTGACATTAAAATCCAACTACCTGACATTAAATCCCAACTACCTGACATTAAAATCCAGCTACCTGACATTAAAACCCAACTACCTGACATTAAAATCCCAACTACCTGACATTAAAATCCAGCCACCTGACATTAAAATCCAACTACCTGACATTAAAATCCAGCTACCTGACATTAAAATCCAGCTACCTGACATTAAATCCCAACTACCTGACATTAAATCCCAACTACCTGACATTAAATCCCAACTACCTGACATTAAATCCCAGCTACCTGACATTAAATCCCAACTACCTGACATTAAAATCCCAACTACCTGACATTAAAATCCAGCTACCCGACATTAAATCCCAGCTACCTGACATTAAAATCCCAACTACCTGACATTAAAATCCCAACTACCTGACATTAAATCCCAGCTACCTGACATTAAAACCCAGCTACCTGACATTAAAACCCAGCTACCTGACATTAAATCCCAACTACCTGACATGAAAATCCAGCTACCTGACATTAAAATCCAGCTACCTGACATTAAAATCCAGCTACCTGACATTAAAATCCAGCTACCTGACATTAAATCCCAACTACCTGACATTAAATCCCAACTACCTGACATTAAAATCCAGCTACCTGACATTAAAACCCAACTACCTGACATTAAAATCCAGCTACCTGACATTAAAATCCAGCTACCTGACATTAAATCCCAACTACCTGACATTAAATCCCAACTACCTGACATTAAATCCCAACTACCTGACATTAAATCCCAACTACCCGACATTAAATCCCAGCTACCTGACATTAAAATCCCAAATACCTGACATTAAAATCCCAACTACCTGACATTAAAACCCAACTACCTGACATTAAAATCCAGCTACCTGACATTAAATCCCAACTACCTGACATTAAAATCCCAACTACCTGACATTAAAATCCCAACTACCTGACATTAAAATCCAGCTACCTGACATTAAATCCCAACTACCTGACATTAAAATCCAGCTACCTGACATTAAAATCCAGCTACCTGACATTAAAACCCAACTACCTGACATTAAAATCCAGCTACCTGACATTAAAATCCAACTACCTGACATTAAATCCCAACTACCTGACATTAAAATCCAGCTACCTGACATTAAAACCCAACTACCTGACATTAAAACCCAACTACCTGACATTAAAACCCAACTACCTGACATTAAAATCCAGCTACCTGACATTAAAATCCAGCTACCTGACATTAAAATCCAGCTACCTGACATTAAAACCCAACTACCTGACATTAAAATCCAGCTACCTGACATTAAAACCCAACTACCTGACATTAAAATCCAACTACCTGACATTAAAATCCAGCTACCTGACATTAAATCCCAACTACCTGACATTAAAATCCAACTACCTGACATTAAAATCCAGCTACCTGACATTAAAATCCAGCTACCTGACATTAAAACCCAACTACCTGACATTAAAATCCAGCTACCTGACATTAAAACCCAACTACCTGACATTAAAATCCAACTACCTGACATTAAAATCCAGCTACCTGACATTAAATCCCAACTACCTGACATTAAAATCCAACTACCTGACATTAAATCCCAACTACCTGACATTAAATCCCAGCTACCTGACATTAAATCCCAACTACCTGACATTAAATCCCAACTACCTGACATTAAATCCCAACTACCTGACATTAAATCCCAGCTACCTGACATTAAATCCCAACTACCTGACATTAAAATCCCAACTACCTGACATTAAATCCCAGCTACCTGACATTAAATCCCAACTACCTGACATTAAATCCCAACTACCTGACATTAAATCCCAGCTACCTGACATTAAATCCCAACTACCTGACATTAAATCCCAACTACCTGACATTAAATCCCAGCTACCTGACATTAAATCCCAACTACCTGACATTAAAATCCCAACTACCTGACATTAAAATCCAGCTACCCGACATTAAATCCCAGCTACCTGACATTAAAATCCCAACTACCTGACATTAAAATCCCAACTACCTGACATTAAATCCCAACTAACTGACATTAAAATCCCAACTACCTGACATTAAATCCCAGCTACCTGACATTAAATCCCAACTAACTGACATTAAAATCCCAACTACCTGACATTAAAATCCAGCTACCCGACATTAAATCCCAGCTACCTGACATTAAAATCCCAACTACCTGACATTAAAACCCAACTACCTGACATTAAAACCCAACTACCTGACATTAAAATCCAGCTACCTGACATTAAATCCCAACTACCTGACATTAAAATCCCAACTACCTGACATTAAAATCCCAACTACCTGACATTAAAATCCAGCTACCTGACATTAAATCCCAACTACCTGACATTAAAATCCAGCTACCTGACATTAAAATCCAGCTACCTGACATTAAAACCCAACTACCTGACATTAAAATCCAGCTACCTGACATTAAAATCCAACTACCTGACATTAAATCCCAACTACCTGACATTAAAATCCCAACTACCTGACATTAAATCCCAACTACCTGACATTAAAATCCAGCTACCTGACATTAAAATCCAACTACCTGACATTAAATCCCAACTACCTGACATTAAAATCCAGCTACCTGACATTAAAATCCAACTCCCTGACATTAAATCCCAACTACCTGACATTAAAATCCAGCTACCTGACATTAAAATCCAACTACCTGACATTAAAACCCAACTACCTGACATTAAAATCCAGCTACCTGACATTAAAATCCAGCTACCTGACATTAAAATCCCAACTACCTGACATTAAAATCCCAACTACCTGACATTAAAACCCAACTACCTGACATTAAAATCCAGCTACCTGACATTAAAATCCAACTACCTGACATTAAATCCCAACTACCTGACATTAAAATCCAGCTACCTGACATTAAAATCCAACTCCCTGACATTAAATCCCAACTACCTGACATTAAAATCCAGCTACCTGACATTAAAATCCAACTACCTGACATTAAAACCCAACTACCTGACATTAAAATCCAGCTACCTGACATTAAAATCCAGCTACCTGACATTAAAATCCCAACTACCTGACATTAAAATCCCAACTACCTGACATTAAAACCCAACTACCTGACATTAAAATCCAGCTACCTGACATTAAATCCCAACTACCTGACATTAAAATCCCAACTACCTGACATTAAAACCCAACTACCTGACATTAAAACCCAACTACCTGACATTAAAACCCAACTACCTGACATTAAAACCCAACTACCTGACATTAAAACCCAACTACCTGACATTAAAACCCAACTACCTGACATTAAAATCCAGCTACCTGACATTAAAATCCCAACTACCTGACATTAAAATCCCAACTACCTGACATTAAAACCCAACTACCTGACATTAAAATCCAGCTACCTGACATTAAAATCCCAACTACCTGACATTAAAATCCCAACTACCTGACATTAAAACCCAACTACCTGACATTAAAATCCAGCTACCTGACATTAAATCCCAACTACCTGACATTAAAATCCCAACTACCTGACATTAAAATCCCAACTACCTGACATTAAAATCCAGCTACCTGACATTAAATCCCAACTACCTGACATTAAAATCCAGCTACCTGACATTAAAATCCAACTACCTGACATTAAATCCCAACTACCTGACATTAAAATCCAGCTACCTGACATTAAAATCCAACTACCTGTCATTAAATCCCAACTACCTGACATTAAAATCCAGCTACCTGACATTAAAATCCAACTACCTGACATTAAATCCCAACTACCTGACATTAAAATCCAACTACCTGACATTAAAACCCAACTACCTGACATTAAAACCCAACTACCTGACATTAAAACCCAACTACCTGACATTAAAACCCAACTACCTGACATTAAAACCCAACTACCTGACATTAAAACCCAACTACCTGACATTAAAACCCAACTACCTGACATTAAAATCCAGCTACCTGACATTAAAATCCAGCTACCTGACATTAAAATCCCAACTACCTGACATTAAAATCCCAACTACCTGACATTAAAACCCAACTACCTGACATTAAAATCCAGCTACCTGACATTAAATCCCAACTACCTGACATTAAAATCCCAACTACCTGACATTAAAATCCAGCTACCTGACATTAAATCCCAACTACCTGACATTAAAACCCAACTACCTGACATTAAAATCCAGCTACCTGACATTAAATCCCAACTACCTGACATTAAAATCCCAACTACCTGACATTAAAATCCCAACTACCTGACATTAAATCCCAACTACCTGACATTAAAATCCAGCTACCTGACATTAAAATCCAGCTACCTGACATTAAAACCCAACTACCTGACATTAAAATCCAGCTACCTGACATTAAAATCCAACTACCTGACATTAAATCCCAACTACCTGACATTAAAATCCCAACTACCTGACATTAAATCCCAACTACCTGACATTAAAATCCAGCTACCTGACATTAAAATCCAACTACCTGACATTAAATCCCAACTACCTGACATTAAAATCCAGCTACCTGACATTAAAATCCAACTACCTGACATTAAATCCCAACTACCTGACATTAAAATCCAGCTACCTGACATTAAAATCCAACTACCTGACATTAAAACCCAACTACCTGACATTAAAATCCAGCTACCTGACATTAAAATCCAACTACCTGACATTAAATCCCAACTACCTGACATTAAAATCCCAACTACCTGACATTAAATCCCAACTACCTGACATTAAAATCCAGCTACCTGACATTAAAATCCAACTACCTGACATTAAATCCCAACTACCTGACATTAAAATCCAGCTACCTGACATTAAAATCCAACTACCTGACATTAAAACCCAACTACCTGACATTAAAATCCAGCTACCTGACATTAAAATCCAACTACCTGACATTAAATCCCAACTACCTGACATTAAAATCCAGCTACCTGACATTAAAACCCAACTACCTGACATTAAAACCCAACTACCTGACATTAAAACCCAACTACCTGACATTAAAATCCAGCTACCTGACATTAAAATCCAGCTACCTGACATTAAAATCCAACTACCTGACATTAAATCCCAACTACCTGACATTAAAATCCAGCTACCTGACATTAAAACCCAACTACCTGACATTAAAATCCAACTACCTGACATTAAATTCCAGCTACCTGACATTAAAACCCAACTACCTGACATTAAAACCCAACTACCTGACATTAAAATCCAGCTACCTGACATTAAAACCCAACTACCTGACATTAAAACCCAACTACCTGACATTAAAACCCAACTACCTGACATTAAAATCCAGCTACCTGACATTAATATCCAGCTACCTGACATTAAAATCCAACTACCTGACATTAAATCCCAACTACCTGACATTAAAATCCAGCTACCTGACATTAAAACCCAACTACCTGACATTAAATTCCAGCTACCTGACATTAAAACCCAACTACCTGACATTAAAATCCAGCTACCTGACATTAAAACCCAACTACCTGACATTAAAACCCAACTACCTGACATTAAAACCCAACTACCTGACATTAAAATCCAGCTACCTGACATTAAAATCCAGCTACCTGACATTAAAATCCAGCTACCTGACATTAAATCCCAACTACCTGACATTAAAATCCAGCTACCTGACATTAAAATCCAGCTACCTGACATTAAAACCCAACTACCTGACATTAAAACCCAACTACCTGACATTAAATCCCAACTACCTGACATTAAAATCCAGCTACCTGACATTAAAATCCAACTACCTGACATTAAAACCCAACTACCTTACATTAAAATCCAGCTACCTGACATTAAAACCCAACTACCTGACATTAAAACCCAACTACCTGACATTAAAATCCAGCTACCTGACATTAAAATCCAGCTACCTGACATTAAAATCCAGCTACCTGACATTAAAATCCAGCTACCTGACATTAAATCCCAACTACCTGACATTAAAATCCAGCTACCTGACATTAAAATCCAACTACCTGACATTAAATCCCAACTACCTGACATTAAAATCCAGCTACCTGACATTAAAACCCAACTACCTGACATTAAAACCCAACTACCTGACATTAAAATCCAGCTACCTGACATTAAAACCCAACTACCTGACATTAAAACCCAACTACCTGACATTAAAATCCAGCTACCTGACATTAAAATCCAGCTACCTGACATTAAAATCCAGCTACCTGACATTAAATCCCAACCACCTGACATTAAAACCCAACTACCTGACATTAAATTCCAGCTACCTGACATTAAAACCCAACTACCTGACATTAAAATCCAGCTACCTGACATTAAAACCCAACTACCTGACATTAAAACCCAACTACCTGACATTAAAACCCAACTACCTGACATTAAAATCCAGCTACCTGACATTAAAATCCAGCTACCTGACATTAAAATCCAGCTACCTGACATTAAATCCCAACTACCTGACATTAAAATCCAGCTACCTGACATTAAAATCCAGCTACCTGACATTAAAACCCAACTACCTGACATTAAAACCCAACTACCTGACATTAAATCCCAACTACCTGACATTAAAATCCAGCTACCTGACATTAAAATCCAACTACCTGACATTAAAACCCAACTACCTTACATTAAAATCCAGCTACCTGACATTAAAACCCAACTACCTGACATTAAAACCCAACTACCTGACATTAAAATCCAGCTACCTGACATTAAAATCCAGCTACCTGACATTAAAATCCAGCTACCTGACATTAAAATCCAGCTACCTGACATTAAATCCCAACTACCTGACATTAAAATCCAGCTACCTGACATTAAAATCCAACTACCTGACATTAAAACCCAACTACCTGACATTAAAATCCAGCTACCTGACATTAAAACCCAACTACCTGACATTAAAACCCAACTACCTGACATTAAAATCCAGCTACCTGACATTAAAATCCAGCTACCTGACATTAAAATCCAGCTACCTGACATTAAATCCCAACCACCTGACATTAAAACCCAACTACCTGACATTAAAATCCAGCTACCTGACATTAAAACCCAACTACCTGCCACTGAAACCAAACTTCCTACCATTGAACCTAACTACCTGCAATTAAGTCTCTTCACCACAGTAGATGTCTGCGCAGAGCACTCAAAATCATCCAGGACTCCTCCCACCCTAGTCACAAACTGTTCAACCTTCTTCCATTCAGAAAGAGATACAGGAACATCCACACAAGAACCAGCAGGTTCAGGGCCATTATTTCCCCCACAACCATAAATCTACTGAACTCTACACTACACCGCTTGGACACTCATGTCTCACTAACACTTTACTGTCTGTAACCACCTTGCGATTCTTCTTACCCTGTACATTCTGCTATATCTTCTATAATATAATATAATATAATATAATATAATATAATATAATATAATATAATATAATATAATATAATATAATATAATATAATATAATTATAAATGTACATATTTATAAATTCATAGATTACACTAATTTAGTTTAGTCTATCTATCTATCTATCTATCTATCTATCTATCTATCTATCTATCTATCTATCTATCTATCTATCTCCCTGTGTGTATGTGTCTATACTATCTGTATATACACTGTATATTACTGTTGAGCTGTTAAACATAGAATGTACATAATTACATAATGCATGCACACACACACACACACACACACACATATATATATATATTGTATATTTATCTGCACATGGTCATTTGCACAATTTATACAATTTCTACTATTTGCACTTCTGGTAGATGCTAAACAGCATTTCGTTGCTATGTACCTGCACTGTGCACTGACAATAAAGTCTGTCTGTCTGTCTGTCTGTCTGTCTGTCTGTCTATCTATCTATCTATCTATCTATCTATCTATCTATCTATCTATCTATCTATCTATCTATCTATCTATCTATCTATCTATCTATCTATCTATCTATCTATCTATCTATCTATCTATCTATCTATCTATCTATCTATCTATCACTTGCCTAAACCTGAAAATAGAAAATATGGACTGAAAAAGAAAATTACGCAAAGGACAGTTTTGACTACCTGATCTGTCACATTAATAACATTCAGCTTTCTTGTACATATAGTAAAGAAAATGTTTAAAGGGAAAAAGAACCAAGGCTTAAGAACCATGAAAAAAAAATCATGAATTTAAATTAAAAATATGTTTAAAAAACTATCATAATATATGTATATATAGGCCTACAATGACCTAATACATTACTGACCACGTTATGACCAAAGCGTGGCTATTAACATGACATTAATTCAATTCAGTTTATTTCAGTTTATTTGTATAGCGCTTTTAACAATAGACATTGTCTCAAAGCAGCTTTATAGAAGTACAGAAACATAGAAAAAAGTTGTAAAGTTTAAAGTTTAGTTAGTATTTATCCCTAATGAGAAGCCTGAGGCGACGGTGGTGAATAAAAACTCCCTGAGATGATATGAGGAAGAAACCTTGAAAGGAACCAGACTCAGAAGGGAACCTCATCCTCATTTGGGTGACACTGGACAGTAAATAATGTAAGTAAAGTAAATATTAAAGATTTTGCTTTTCTCCATTGTTGTGTCCTTCTATAAACTCCAACACTGTATCAAAGGGTTAAATCTGTAAATCTGTCATCTATTACAGATTTGAATGTCATGTAAGACAACTGAATCTGTTTTCTTTCTGGTGAAAGAACAGTGTGTGTGTGTGTGTGTGTTATAACCCAGAGGTGATGTTGCAATGTTAATACAAATGCTGTTATGCAAAGCAAACCATAGTCTGACTGTGTGTGTGTGTGTGTGTGTATGTGTGTGTGTGTGTGTGTGTGTGTGTGTGTGTATGTGTGTGTGTGTGTGTGTGTTTGCTCTGTTTCACACCAAACCAATACACTGAAAATCTGTGTCCCGGTGTTAAAATTGCTTTTTTTGTGTGTGGTAGGTATTTCAATTGCTTTTTTTCTGCCTGAAAGGTCACTGTGTTACTGCTGAAGGTAAACTTAATTTAGCTTTCCGTTAGCAAGACGCGCGTCCAATACCGAATGCCTCCCGAGTCTAATCAATTATCACCGCTGAAATAGCGGAGAATGCAGAACACTGATAAGCTTTTGTTGACTTTGGCTAATGAAGAAACACAAGGCAGGGACAACGATTTGATTTAGTTCCTTAAGGGAAAAGTGTTTTTTTTTTCTCAGTGGATAACAAAGAAATGCAGAAAATCCAATCCAACGGAAATATAAATGTTTTCAGATAAACAGGTTTTGAACGGCTGCGGGTTCTACAGCGCAACATGACGAAGAGCCAGATGGGGGGAAAAAATATTATTAAACAAGCTAGATTTTCTTTTGGTACATTTACTCAAGTCATGTTTGAAAACATATCTACACAGTCGTCTGTAGACGAGATTAATTCCGCATGGGGAGATGAGGTGATATAAATATTACCAGACTTTTTCCATCATTTCTGCATCTCGAAACACAATTATTTACATACCATTAAATAAACTGAAAAATCCTGAATTAACCCCAGAGAAGTACAGAAATACATAAATATACAGTAGTATTGTCAGGTTTGGTGAGAAGAGATTTCACACGTTCTCTTAAGTGTTAGTTGATGGATGAGATTTCCGGAAAGTAAGCAATGCTGTTGGAGGAGGTTTGTAGATATTTTGATCAGTTCACACGTAACACTACATACTTTCTACTAATACTTTCCGAAAGTATTAAGACCTCTTTATTTTTTATTTTTGTTCCCTATGTTTTTCATGTTCCAGTCTTGTGAAAAAAATAATAAATCATGATGTAAAGCACACTTTTCAAGATCATTAAACGTGTAGATTTCTGATATGCATTTTCAGTTAGAAATTACATATAGCCAGGTGTGTCTCTTTCCAAATCATGTCCAGTCAGGTGAACTTACTACAAGTGAACTCCAATTAAAGTATTAAAAACATCTGAGATGATCCAGGAGAATGGAATACACTTATGCTAAATTTGACATTCAAGTGTTAAAGCAATTATTTTATTTTATTTTATTTTATTTTATTTTATTTTATTTTATTTTATTTTATTTTATTTTATTTTATTTTAATTGAATTCTATTTTATTTTGAATTTTTAACAAATAATCAAATTGATAACAAATCTGTTGTTCATGTTTGTTTTTTGTCTTGTTATGTAGAGAGTAGATTGATGTAAAATAGTCTAAAACAATAACAAAATATGAAAACAATACGATGAATGATTTCTGAAAGCATTTTGCACAACATTTTAATACAAACTAATTTAAATATTACACAAATATCGGAAAATAATGTGCCTGTTTTAGGGCTTTAGAGTGCACAATTGTTCCTGATCATTAGATCACATGACCATAACATGATGTAGGCTGCAGTACTGCTTTAAATCTGGAAATCTGGAAAGTAACACTTCTTACATCCATATATCTTGTAGTATTGTTTCTTACATCCATTTAAACATTGTCTGTATTTTATTGTTAAACATCTATAAATTTAGACAGTAGGATAAAAGCAGAGTGAGCAAGTGTTTCTTTACAAATCTGTAAAAATAACTGACCAGATAGACACAGATTCAGATATAATAATAATAACAACAACAATAATAATAATAATAATAATAATAATAATAATAATAATAATAATAATAATAATAATAACAACAATAATAATATTATTAACAGTTACCCCCACATCCACATGTAAAACTAATTCAGCCAGAGTCCAGAGTTAAATATTAGCTGGGTTTGTCAAAAATTCTAAAACAGAAGAACAACAAATCTAGTGCATTTAATTAATAATTGTATTTTTCAAACAGGATAAATTGCTTACCAAAAATGAATTAATAAAATATTTATAACAGGATCATTTACTTTCTATTAATCAGTTATTATATTTTCTACAATGAACAACTTACAGGTAAAATGATGTTTTGAAAGTACAGTGCAGTCCAAAAGTCAGAGACTATTAAGTGCAAATGCTTCTATTTAGTAATTTCCTAATTTAACTTTATTTTTCTGATTTAAATTTTTCCTATTAAAGCCATAAAATAAAACCGGATGATAATTTTTAAAATATTTGTTATTTAGTTTTAAGGAGAGAGTGCACTCAAGCTGGCAGGGACTCACTGTGTTTGTGTAAAACCTGAGGATTCATGGCAGATGAAGTCCATCTGATTGTTGCATAAAAACATACTTCAGTGAAAGAGATGACCTTTTATAGATGACAGAAATTTGCTTAGATTTTAAAAAGTGAACTAAAAATAGTACAGAATCTTCAATACTGAATATTTCCTTATTTTATTTTCGAAATTCAAAATCTTTATGGTTATTTCCAGGTTTAAATTACACACACACACACACATACATTATATATATATATATATATATATCCTACCGCACTAAAACAGCAATTATAGCCTGGGCATATACACTACTCACAAAAGGTAAAGGATATTTGGCTTTTGGGTGAAATTTATGGAAAATGTAAAAATTTCACACTACAGTGATATCATGAAAGTTGGGCATTTAAGTAGAAGCATGCAATTTCCTCATCTCAAACAATTTACTGAAACCAACAACAGTGGTGGGTATACCACAACAAAAAATTCTCAATAATTTGTCATCTGCCCTTGACCATCAATTACAGCTTGACAACGACGTCTCATGCTGTTCACGAGTCGACTTATTGTCTGCTGAGGCATGGCATTCCACTCTTCTTGAAGGGTGGCCCTCAGGTCATTGAGGTTCTGGGGTGCAGGGTTATGAGCCTCTACATGGCGACTCGGCTGATCTCATAGGTTTTCTATGGGATTCAGGTCTGAAGAAAGTGCAGGCCACTCCATTTGAGGTACCCCAGCCTCCAGCAGCCGTTCCCTAATGATGCGACCTCGATGAGCAGGAGCATTGTTGTCCATGAAGATGAAATTAGGCCTGTGTTGTTAAGGCAGGGGCACAATGACTGGATTAATGATGTTATTCAGGTAGTATTGGCTTGTCACTGTACCATTCACAAGACACAGGGCAGTTCTATATTGAGTAGACACACCTGCCCAGACTGTAACACCACCACCACCAAAGGCTCGTCTGGTGACAACAGTGGCTGATGCATAGCGCTCTCCTTGACGTCTCCAACATCGTTGGCGGCCATCATTTCTGTTCAACGTGAATTGACTTTTATCAGTGAACAGCACTGACGCCCACTGGTCCCTCGTCCAGTGTAAATGCTCCCTGGCCCATGCAAGACGATGACGCCTGTGCCTGGTGGTGTGGTCAGGTACCCTTGCAGGTCGTCTAGCACGCAGACCACGCTGATGTAAACGGTTTCGAATGGTTTGACGTGACACTTGGGTGCCTCTCATCTCCCTTAAATGTGCCTGGAGTTGAATGGCATTCATCATCTGGTTCCGCAGGGTACTGTTCACAATGAAGGGGTCATCAACGTGGGATGTGGCCAAAGGACGTCCACTTCTGTGCCTTTTTGTGACTCTTCCTCTCTGTATCTCTGTTGTAACCTGCTGATGACACTCTGTGACACTCTAACCTCAGTGGCCACTTCCCTCTGAGAACATCCTGTTTGAAGCCTCGCATTGGCGAGGTACTGTTGATCAAATGTTAGGTGTCGTCTTGGTCTCATGATGTCAAAATGTGAACAGCATGATGAAGAGGACTGTTTAAATACCAATTCTAATTGAACCAGAAAATTTATTGGTCGATTCATGGATCAAACACCAGTTGTGAATTTTGCCGTTAAGCACCTTGTTAGAGAACAGCAAGTTATGAAGTACTGAAACACTGAACAGTTGGACATGTGCACACATGTGGACATATATATATATATATATATATATATATATATATATATATATATATATATATATATATATATATATATATAATAATAATATATAAATAATATAAATAATAATAATAATAATAATAATAATAATACAAAATTATAAAATTATATAAAGAGAGAATAATTTATTATTATTATTATTATTATTATTGATTAATTGAAACATATTGGACTATCTATATAAATATCTATAATTATTTTTATAAAAATAATATTATTAAAAAATTAATATATATTAATTTTTTATAGATATAGATAAATATAAATTTAAGAATTCTCTCTCTATATAATTTTATAATATTGTATTTTTATATATATATATATAGATATATATATATAGATATATATATATATATATATATATATATATATAAAAATACAATATTATAAAATTATATAGAGAGAGAATTCTTAAATTTATATTTATCTATATCTATAAAAAATTGTATTTATATATATATATATATATATATATATATATATATAAAAATACAATATTATAAAATTATATAGAGAGAGAATTCTTAAATTTATATTTATCTATCTATCTATCTATCTATCTATCTATCTATCTATCTATCTATCTATCTATCTATCTATCTATAAATATAGATAGATAGATAGATAGATAGATAGATAGATAGATAGATAGATAGATAGATAGATAGATATTTTCTTTTTATTTACATTTCATATATATATATATATATATATTTATATCCCTGAAATGTAAATAAAAAGAAAATATCTATCTATCTATCTATGGCAACAAGTGAAAGGTTGTCACTGGCAACAAGTGAAAGGTTTTGAAAGGACAGAAAGAACACAGTAAAATGTGCTATATATATATATATACACAAATTTTTTACTTTTTAACTTTTAGACTATTAAGCAGGTCATTTAAATGAAACAAGGTGTGCTGAACTGGTTGTCTGACATAAACCAGCACATTTTACTGTGTTCTTTCTGTCCTTTCAAAACCTTTCACTTGTTGCCAGTGACAGTGATTAAACACAACAGCCTTAAGAGCACACTTGAACCTCAAAACAATGATATGGTTCCATGCATCAACCATTATCGGATTTGAAGGATTTGTTACTCTGCTTTGACAGCTGTAAAATAAATTCTTTTCGCCCCATAGCATTGCTTAATTCGGGGATGCATGTTTCATTAAACATTTCATTGATCCTTCCTGCTGGTTGCTAACAGCTTGTGCATGACCTCATTAATAAAGCCTAGCCGGGGGCTTCAATCACACCTTCTTATTTTACTTTTAAAGCCTTGATGACTTTAATGTGCTGGGTAAATACACTCCAAATGGGAAGGGAAACAATTCAATTGTTAATTCAGGCACTACATTGTTGCAAAGTCTCTTTGACCTTTTGTTAAAACAACATCTGCAGGCAGTGGGAAATTTATGCACTCTCTGCTAGTACCTGCATGGCTGAGTGCCAGAGCACTGACCGCTGTTTGTCTAACATTAAAGCAGAATTATGTAGTGCCTGTTTTTTTTTTTGTTTTTTTTAATAGAGCCCACTGATGGGGTTGGGCTTATTGTCAAAGTAATTCACAGCATGTGGTCATTTATACAGCTCTGTAGTTCTGACCGGCTGCTGAGTGACCATGAAAAATATTTTATTCCCATCAGTGATGGTGAAGAAGAAGACTCTGAAACTTCTTACTATCTGGAAGAGAAATGTTATGTGCCTTTATTCATCCAATTTTATAACAAAGGATTCCAATCTGAGCTTCACAGTGGACACAGTGCATACTATCATTCCCCAATTCTTCATCCTTAGACATAAAAGTGGTGGATCAAATGATTAAAGCTTTGGCTTGTTAATAGGAAGGTTGAGGATTTAAGCCCCAGCACCTCCAATCTGCCATTATTCAGCAAGGCATAAGCAAGGCCCTTAACCCTCTCTTCTCTGTGCTGACCCTGCATGCTGACCCTAACTTCCTAAGCAGGGATAAGTGAAGAAAAGTATTTCCCTATGCTGTTAAAACTGGGTTAAACTGTAAGATCTTCAAGTAGTGTCATGGACATTCTCCACACTAGACTTGATTAAATTTCTTTTTTTTCTAAAAGACTGATAGCCGAAACACTTGAGTTCATGCTTCATTGGTCTGATATGGAAGTGTCTCGCTAAAGGCACAAAAGGATCCAGAACAAGTTGTTATATAACGTGATGTACTACTTTCCAGTTCTTTTGAATAAATAGACAGCTCAATATACAGTATTGCCATTTACTTCATTTGTCCAATGCTTCTGCATACATCAACCTACAACTAAACAGTTAAAGGGTTCAAGAACACAACAGTTACAGCTTGGTGATGGAGGTTTTATTAGAAAAGACATTACCACTGGATGAGAAGATTTCACACAACAACTAGCAATCAATACAAAAGACAAAGAGCTGTCTAAAGTTCTCAGGGACAACATGAAGAAATACTTGAATAGAAAAAGCTCAGAGCAAAGATGTTAAACCTTCTTGTCTATACAAGTGGTTCGATAATAGTATGTGAGTGGGACATTCATGAAATCACTAATCACCAGAGAGGTGCACCATGCAAAAGTTTACAACACACATTTTTGCACTTTAAATATGCAATCCTGTAACAGCCCAAACACCAGAGGGAACTCTTGCCGGGTTCTAGCTCTTCTGGGTCAAGGTCACTTTTGGGGGTCATACTGACTTCCAGGTTCTTCTTGGACTTAAAAAAGGCATGCACACCATCCACTGTGCGAAGTATTGTTCTCTGTTGTCATACCAATGCCTTACATTCTGCCACTGTTTGTTTCTGCATGTATGACTGTGCTATGTTGATTGTTATTTTGATTTTTTGGTTTAAGAATTGAGTTTTGGTTACTAGTGTTGATTGTTTTCCCAGTTTCTGTTTATTCCCGTCTGTTCTATCGGTCACGGCCTGCCGATTTGGATTTGTTTGCTGAGTGTTTTCATTAAATTTGCATATGGATCCCAGTTCCACCGCATCTTGTTCCTTAAAAGATTTACCATTTTATTGACTATAGTAGTATTTTATCGAGTATTCTAACTATTCTACTATATTGACTGCTGTATTTCATTCCACTGACAGTCAGTGGATTTAAGGAAAGTGATTAAATGCTTTTTGTCAGGAATGCCCCCCTAAATTTTATATTTTTATTTGTTGCAGAAATACAGAAATTTAGTGGTTGAAGATAACACCTTTGAGTTTTAGATGCTTATGAACAAGCATCTCAGAGAGCAGAAATGGTTTGATATCATCATTTACTTTAAGACTGAAACATTTGGTGAATTTTTTTGAATTATTTTTTTTTTTAATATATTGCTCCTAGTTGAATAAATAGAAACAGAAATACTAATGAAAAACTACAAATTCTTAAAGTCCTGAGTGTCTACTTTTGTATGAGCTTCATATTAACCATCACTGTGGAGTTGGACATGACAGACATTCAATGCTGAACATGGGCACAACAAAACCGGAGCAAATAACATTTTTGGCCTCTGTTTAAAAGAGTTAAACTGTCATGTGTCATTAAACGTGGTGAAGTATACTCCCTATTTCTGCCTAATATTTCCTGTGTCTTTGCCCAGCCCTATTTCTCCTTGGGATGTTTGCTTCTTCTTTAATAAAACTGCTCTACCTGCATTTGTGTCTGTCTCAGCTTCCATCTTGACACTTTTGATTGTTTTAAGATTTGGATAAAGTGATGTATTCTGCAGTCGAATATGTGAATTACTTCACAGTAACGATGATGTCTGCAGTCACAAACACTCCGTTTCTCACAGGACAGACTGTGAAACAGTGAAAGAGAGACTCTGCTGATAGCACTATGTGAGATGGAACATCTTTCTCCTCTGCAGATAATCTCCCATGTGGTAATAAAGTATGAACCAGTAAAAGCTTTTTCTTTGTTCTTGTCCA
The DNA here is from genome assembly GCF_019097595.1 of Hemibagrus wyckioides. NCBI lineage: Eukaryota > Metazoa > Chordata > Actinopteri > Siluriformes > Bagridae > Hemibagrus > Hemibagrus wyckioides. The sequence continues at coordinate 29,828,585 of NC_080710.1, read as the reverse complement.
ACACATTTCCTTCCAGTCACATGATTTGACTTGCATTTATCATATTTGTGGTCAAATTGATATCAAGCCACAGTTTACTGGATTCAAAATTTTTACTATTCTAGGCTTTGCAGAACTCCTCATTAATATCACAAGTGGGTTGATATTCCATTCAAGCCAACCTGCCGTAATGAATTCCGACACCATCCTCTAAATCTTTTTGTCTCCCATTCCCAAAAATCCATTTATATTCATGTGTGACAAAGAAACCTGGCTACTGGTTTGGAAGTGTATTCCATGCAGTCCGTGTCCTTCCCGGTTTGACTTTGGGCCCAGGCATGAAGGCTGAATGTTTCATTTGGTAGCGGGGGTTGAATTGTGAATGCATCCCTTCTGGCAGAGTGTCGTATCTGGGGAACGTGAGAGAATATGGAAGAAGAGTCGAGAGAGAGAGCAGGGAATTGAGCAGAGGACACTGGTCTAGGAAGGTCAGAATTTCTAACTGTAATGGATCTAATACAGAATCCATACAAACAACAAATCCATGACTATTATTCCCACAAAATATGAAGAATGCTATGCTTCAATTTAATTCAGTACTGTGCCCTTGATAGAAATTGTCTAAAATCAGCTTAAAGGAAATCAGGATGTAGATGCTTGACAACGGCAAGGAAGAACCCCCTGGGATGACCTGAGAAATAAACCTCGAGAGGAACCAGGCTAATTACCCCTTAATTAGAATTTATATCCAGAATCAGAATAAGAATCACCTTTACCGAAAACTACTGTGGGTTTATGTGTACAAGGAAATGTCTTGGTGTACAGGTGCATAGTAATAATGAAGCAAAGTCAAAGAAACTACAGTATAAGCGATGGAATCTTTGAGAATCAACAAAACTATTTTAAAACTCTAAGAAAAATCAAGTAGAACTATATATAGTGCAGGATGTGCAAAAGTAGACCAATGCAAATACCAATACACTGGTGCACTGACTTATGGGGCATTTCCAATCAGTATAAAGAAATGAATGATTTTCCGGCTGAGAGTCTGATATAAAATGAGTCAAAAAAATGTCTATAAAAGGACTCTGTTGGCTTACAGTGTGAGACTGAAAACTGAATTTTAGTGGTTGGAGATAAGACTTTTAAATTTTAGCTGCTGATGAACAAGCACTTGGGGCATCTCAGAGAGCAGAAATGGGTTTGATATCACCATTTACTCTGAAGACTGAAAAACATTTGGTGAAAACTGCTTTGGGTTTTCTTTTGGAATTTTTTCTATATAAATATATTGCCACTAGTTGAATAAATAAAAACAGAAATACTACAATTTCTTAAAGTCCTGAGTGTCTAGTTTCATATGAGCTTCATATTAACCACCAGATGCCTAATGGATGTAGATGCTTAACAATGGTGTGGAAGAACCCCCTAAGATGAAATGAGAACCTCAAGAGGAACCAGACTTAAACCCATCATCTTCTGGGTGAAAGACTGGGGTTATAAAAACAAAGAATATGATTAAAGACAAATAATACTCAGTGTCCATCTTGGGACACCCTTGATTGCTTTATGATTTGGAGAAAGTGATGTATTCTGCATTTATATTTAGGTCTTTAAAAAAAAGGGAAGTCTGTAGCAATGTCTTCACAGTTACTTCACAGCAATAAGCAGATTATGAATGAGTCCTGGGATGAGCGTTACAGTGTTTATGATTACAGCAGCAGCCCAGAGATACGAATCTACAATATCCAAATAAGATTAAATGCTGCTAAACAAGCTTAAGACGTGCGTAGAAATTATGTTAGGGAAGTGTTCATTCCTATGAGATCATCCACAGCAGAAGTAGTATGATGAGGTCTTGAAGGTGAATTTGGAGCGAGGCTATATGTGCATCTCCTATACAATTCCCTCTTAATGTATTGTTATAGTGGAAGAGACATATTAGTCATATTAAAACAAGGGTATTAAATATGAATCTATGACTTGAAGCTGCACTACTGTCCGACCTGGTGTTATAGAAAATTAATCAACACCTTGTGACCAGATTATTCAGTAGTGCTGTGTTTAAATTGTGAGTCTCTTTTCTAAGATTATAGGGCATCACCTTCTAAGGATGTAAAAAAGTCCTGAACTCTCCTGAACATGAGTTTCTGAACAAATTCATACACTGTGTGAAATTTATATTTAATCCTTGAGCCTTTCCCATGAATGCCACTCCCATGAATGCTAGAAACTTTTAAACCATTGTGTCATGTTGATTTGGACTGGCTACTTGTTTCAAAACAAAAGCATTATGAAAACACACTGAAATGAAATGGACTTTAATACATGCTTGTTAGCTAAATAAAGGTTTTTTTATTGTTTGTAAATCAGTTAAGAAGGTTTGACATTACATTTCTACCATTTGGTAGACACCCTTATCCAAAGAGACTTACATTTTATCCCATTTTATACACAGAGGGCCTTACTCAGGAACCCAGCAGTGGCAGCTTAGAGGACCTGGGCATCGAACTCACAACCTTCTGATCAGTAGATCAACACCATAACTACTGAACTACCAAATCTCCACATTTGACTATTCTGTGGAGTCTAAGAACTAAAACTTGAGCTTGCTGTAGTTCTTCTGGCCAGTCAATGATAAAGGATGGGTTTGGTTCAAATGATCAACTGTGTTATTGTTATAATAGAAAAGTGCACAGTATTAAACATGGCAAACATTTTTGGGGCTATAATATCAAAGATATAAATGTACTATAGATTTAGATGTTCTCTTAATATAGGTGTAGATTTAGATCTCGGACTTGCAACACGGCGTCTCAGGCTTGCTCAGTGGGATAAATGTTTTGGATAAATAGAAAGTTAACTTAAACTTTATCATTTTTTCTATGTTTCTATACTATGTGATAACAGAAAAATTGCAATCTCCTCTAAATATGGTCGAGTTTGTTTCATTTAGCTTTATGTTTTGTGAAAAGGTTAAAACTCGGATAGTTTCAGATGATTCAACCCGAGTTTGGAGATATAACCTACACACATAACCTAGTTGGATAATTTAACCTGACTCTGAATACAAGGAATGACAGAAAACCTAAAATAACATAATGGCTGAGTATCACATCCATTTCTGACCAATGAACTGACTCTGCTTTCTTATCCCCACCCTCAAACCTCCACGTCCAGCCTCTTCTCTGACACCAACGAGGAACTGAAAAAACAGTACATTACTGAGCACTTCCCTTTTCCTGTCATGCCAAATCTATAGATCCTAAATATTTATGCCGTGGTGGATTAGTCGACTAAATGCATAAAGTGAGAAAAGGAAGATAAACGACTTTTTTTCTTTTGGCATGGAGTTTTATAGCGTGTTACCTCAAATGGCAGGTTTTCCACCATGATTAGGGATCCTGAAAATATTTTGGAAGCTTGTGCTAAATATACCACCCCAGAGAGGCTTCTCATAGCCCAGCTAACCAAGTGTGAAATAGCTTTGGCTAAGTATGGAAAGGGAACCATTAATATTGATAAAAAGAGGCAAGCTGCACTCAAGGTGGAATGGAAGTTCTTGCTAAGAAAGTGATTAATGTCACCTTCAACAAAAGGAAGAGAAATACATTTATTACGCTTTTATAGTGGAACACACACACACACAATTTTGCTTTCATAGAGATACTGTGATACATGTCCTCACACATACACTCACTAGTCATATTTCTTCGGTTTTCTCCAAAAGATTTGGGGTGTAATTTTGTCGCAATCATATTTCTCGGTTAAAACTTGTATTGCAGCATTACCTGTCAGCAGTTTTCAAGACACACTACATTTTTCCTTATCGTCAACTTTCCCATTTTTATGGAAAGTGCACTTTAATATTCTTTTTTTTTTTTTTAAATGTCAGGTCTATCAAATCTGTATTTGGCCATTAAGCAGAGAACCAAAAACAGTGGAGCTCCAGTTCTTTTAGTGACTACGTGAGATTATATATATATATATGTATAATCTTATTACACTATATTGCCAAAAGTATTCGCTCACCTGCCTTGACTCGCATATGAACTTAAGTAACATCCCATTCCTAATCCATAGGGTTCAATATGACGTCGGTCCACCCTTTGCAGCTATAACAGCTTCAACTCTTCTGGGAAGGCTGTCCACAAGGTTTAGGAGTGTGTTTATGGGAATTTTTGACCATTCTTCCAGAAGCGCATTTGTGAGGTCACACACTGATGTTGGACGAGAAGGCCTGGCTCTCAGTCTCCACTCTAATTCATCCCAAAGGTGTTCTATCGGGTTGAGGTCAGGACTCTGTGCAGGCCAGTCAAGTTCCTCCACACCAGACTCTGTCATCCATGTCTTTATGGACCTTGCTTTGGTCACTTGTGCACAGTCATGTTGGAAGAGGAAGGGGCCAGCTCCAAACTGTTCCCACAAAGTTGGGAGCATGGAATTGTACAAAATGTCTTGGTATGCTGAAGCATTCAGAGTTCCTTTCACTGGAACTAAGGGGCCAAGCCCAGCTCCTGAAAAACAACCCCACACCATAATCCCCCTCCACCAAACTTTACACTTGGCACAATGCAGTCAGACAAGTACCGTTCTCCTGGCAACCGCCAAACCCAGACTCGTCCATCAGATTGCCAGATGGAGAAGCGCGATTCGTCACTCCAGAGAACGCGTCTCCACTGCTCTAGAGTCCAGTGGCGGCGTGCTTTACACCACTGCATCCGACGCTTTGCATTGCACTTGGTGATGTATGGCTTGGATGCAGCTGCTCGGCCATGGAAACCCATTCCATGAAGCTCTCTGCGCACTGTTCTTGAGCTAATCTGAAGGCCACATGAAGTTTGGAGGTCTGTAGCGATTGACTCTGCAGAAAGTTGGTGACCTCTTCGCACTATGCGCCTCAGCATCCGCTGACCCCGCTCCGTCAGTTTACGTGGCCTACCACTTCGTGGCTGAGTTGCTGTCGTTCCCAAACACTTCCACGTTCTTATAATACAGCTGACAGTTGACTGTGGAATATTTAGGAGCGAGGAAATTTCACGACTGGATTTGTTGCACAGGTGGCATCCTATCACAGTTCCACGCTGGAATTCACTGAGCTCCTGAGAGCGACCCATTCTTTCACAAATGTTTGTAAAAACAGTCTGCATGCCTAGGTGCTTGATTTTATACACCTGTGGCCATGGAAGTGATTGGAACACCTGATTCTGATTATTTGGATGGGTGAGCGAATACTTTTGGCAATATGGTGTGTGTATATATATTGTAACATCGCGAGCGCCTGCTTAGGCAAATCTGCGGTTACTGGCGTGCCTCTTTATAGTGCTCAGCCCAGCACAGGCAATTAGGGCTGATGCACGGCACCTGTGCACGCTGTTATATAAGCCTCAGGTGATCACTCCCTGGCGTGCGGACATAGAATCTGTGCTAGGTATCGGAGGCAATAGGTGCCGAGAGGTAATTTGGTAATTTGGTAATTTGGTAATTAGAGTTACACTCCTCTCAAGTCGTTGCTAGCGATATTTAATAATCTAAAGAACATATAGAAAGTTATTTACTGGTGTGGCAGGCTGAGAATCAGCCCACTGCCGCTTCCTATTTATCAAGCCAGACCCCTACTTGGTGAGGGAACTGCTTAAACGGCCAAAGCTTGCCGTCACAAGCAGGCTCTCCCCCTCACCTTGTGGTGTGTGTATATTATATGGTCCCGCTTCGGAAAGTTTCTTAGGTTTGTATTTTTGTTTGCCTATTTCTGCTCATTATTCTGCCCGGCTCCCTGATCGAATTTTCCATCTGCTTTCATCCATTTGGGTAACGGGTCTAGCTCAGTGCTCACCCCCTCACTTTGTGTGTGTGTGTGTGTGTGTGTGTGTGTGAAAGTGATGTAATTGCATGTAAACAACAAAATATCACTTATTAAACAAAAGAAATCAACAAAAGAGTATTTCACCTGAGGAAAAAGTTAGGACACCCTATGCCCTAAGAGCTAGTGTTTCCCCCATTGGCTGAAATAACCTCGATGAGCCATTTCTTTCAGCTATCTACCAGTTTCTGACATGGACTGGAAGAAGGTTTCCTCTACTCCTCAATGCAGAATGCTGTGTGATGTTTGGGGGGTTTCTTCCACACACAGTCCATTTCATATCACCCCACAGGATCTCAATAGGATTTAGATCTGGGATTTGACTCGGCCATTCCACAATTCTCCATTTTCTTACTTTTCAGAAGGTGCTTGGTGGATTTACTGGTTTGTTTTGGGTCAAGTTTTTTGACAGGTGTTCCTCAAGCACCTTCTGATACAATGTAGAATTCATAATGGATTCTATGATGGTGATCTGGCCAGGTCCTGCTGCAGCAAAACATCCCCAAACCATAACACTTCCACCTCCATGTTTCATGGTTGCTATGAGGTTCATTTGCTGAAATTCAGTATTTGGTTTACACCAAACATGCCCTGTGTTCTTTGGGAAACCTCAGTCTTGCCCTCATGTTTTTTTTAGACAGCAAAGGTTGCACACCTCCCATAATAAAGTTGTGTAGTCTCTTTCTGATTGTAGATTCATCTGCTTTGGCAAAAACCGTAGCAAAAGCTTGCTATAGGTCCCGTGATAATATTTTAGGGTTTTTGGAGATGTCTTTAAGCATCTTGCGGTCTGCTCTTTGGGCGAATTTGCTTGGATGCCCTGACCTGGCCATGTTGGCAGTTGTTTTTTGAATATTCTCCATTTGTAAATGATTTTCTGGACAGTGGAATGGCTGATTCTTTTGAGAGCAAACCAAGCTAAAGGCAAGCCTCTTTCAAAATGCTCTGGAACAATGTTCTGATCATTTGCACCTGTAGGTCATTTTATCCATTTTAAGTACAAATAAATGTAAATGGGTGTCCTTACCTTTTGCACATGACTGTGTGTACATATAAAGTGGCACAATTATTAAACTTGCTGAAGATTTAGATTTAAAATAATCCATAATGGCTATTATTTATTTTTTCACTAAAAACAGACAGTTTATTTATTCTCTTCTCTAAAATGTTTGCGGTGTAATGTAGATGCAATCATATTTCACAGTTAAAGCCTGTATTGCAGCATTACTTGTCAGCATTTTTAAGACACACGGAGAGCATTACACCACATTCTTCCTCATCAGCTATTTTTTAGTTTTTACACAAAGCTCTGAAAAGGTGTGTATTGAAGCAGGCTTTAGTATAATCCCGTGTTTAAGTGACATAATAGCCGGTGGGATGTAGCAGAACCGTGAACCTCGTGCCTGTGTTTAAGCTCTGTGCTTTACCAGAGGGCATGTCTGAGACACGTGTTGGCAGTAAAACAAACTCCAATCGTCTGAATGTTTACATGGTGTTGGAAAGCCAACTGGAGTTTGCATCTGCTCCTCATTCTGAGGTTAGCAGCTCAAATAAACACCACTCTCTCTCACTCACACACACACATAAAACATTGAACTTTTACTCATTTCTATTGAAATTTCTGCAATCGCTTCCCCAAGCAAGAAACAAATGCTTGAGTTCGAAATGAAAGAGTCACGCAGGTGCTGGAGACATGGATCTTATAAAACAGTTGAACCAAAAAACAAATTTCTGTGCGAAGGCATCGTGATTGATTACCTTGTGCTTTTGTTTGTTAAACACACAGCAGAGCATCCAGCTGCTGTATGAGCTCCATGTCTCATCATCCAACAGATAACCAAATACAGTCCCATCATCAGCATGCTAATCTAATACAGCTCTTTTCTTTTCTCCTCATGGTCGTGTTGGGAAAACGCTGTGGATCAGCCATATGTCAGTTACAGGCATCAACATGTCGGAGGAATTGTAATGTCTTCCATTTAACCCTTTTTACCAGTTCTGCTGGTGGAATTGAAATGGGACATGATTTTCTGGCTGTGAGTCTGATATAAAATGAGTCAGAACTCTCTTGGCTTTCAATGTGTTTTAGACTTGTGTTTTTCCCTCTGTTGGATAACCTTACAAAGAATTTTACTAGCTGAAGATCAAATCAAGTAAAGTAGCCTGTATTTATCACATACGTTACAGACAGTGAAATTTCTTTCTTTACATATCCCATCCATGGAGGTATGGGGTCAGAAGACACGGTCAGCCATGATGCAGTGCCCGTGGAGCAGAGGGGTTGAGGGCCTTACTCAAGGGCCCAACAGTGGCAGATTGGTGGTGCTGGGCCTTAACCACTTGAGCTAACTCTGCCCCGTGCTTATGAACAAGGACTTGGGGCATCTCAGAACAGAAACTGGTTTGATATCACCTTTTACATTGAAGATAGAAACCTTTGTGTGGACAAAACAACTATTTTGCTTGCTTTAGAACTTTTCTATGAATATATTGTCTCTAGTAGGCTAAGGGAAAACAGAAATACTTATGAAACACTACAAAGTCCTGAGTGTCTACTTTCATTGAGCTTCATATTAACCACCAGTGTGGAGTGGAACATAACAAGAACTTTAAATCCAATTGTCATGACAAGTTTTGATTACCGACCACAGGTTTGTCGGATTTCAAAAAAGAAACTTGAAGTAATCCATAGACGTCTTGTGAGTTGAAACAAAGATTATCTTCAGTTTAAGTTTTAAAGGCAGCAGGCAAACTTTCCTTTCTAAGTTAAACCACCTTGAAATGTCTTCCAGTGCAGGTCATGTGATCCTTTCATGGCGAGCCTGCTGTTATTACCAGAATAAGAACTCTCTGTACTTCTACAGCACCTGAGAATGAAGCAGCAGCAATCATGCATTTTAACCAGCCCTATCTCTGGCTACAATTATGCATTAAATACTGCCATGGAGATCATTATGTTTAATCGATCATTTTCCAAGTCCTCAGGTCACAAACTTTGTAGACTCAATCCATCAAAGTTTTTGGCGAAACCAGACCGTCCGAGCTTGCGTTACGCTTCTAGGCTTCTACTCTTACACCTCATTCTCATTCTAAACAAATCCTCATGGACCAGCACTCAGTGGTACTACAGTATGTCTGAGTTATAGTTTGAATCTGTTCTAATGTATACAATCACATGTAGAGAAAAAAACATCTGTCTATTCTTATACAGTCTGTGGGTTATTGTTTCCTGCTTTGGACACCATATTAGTAATACCATGATGGATCAAATCGATAATAGACAACTGACTATTATTGTAACATCTGTTGTAGACACCCATCCTACCAACCACCAGAGGGAGCCCTCTCCCGAATACTCAAGACGTCACTTCCTCTCAGCTCATTTCCTGTTTTTAGATTCTCATTACGTATTTGTATCGTTTGCCTGGTCAGAGCTGTTTACTTGTTGCCGAATATCTGCTTTGAACATTGACAATGTCTTTCTGCCTAATGATTTGGACTTGTCACTCATTAAACTTGTACCGGGATCCGGGAGCTGCCTCCTCGTCTGTTCTGTTACAATTCTGTATGCTCTCTCTATCTTTTACCTTGATGTGTAGTTTATATACAGATTTCCACAGAATTTGTGATTCAAGGTCTGCAATGTTGGTGTGTGTCTGGGTTTCCTTCTCCACTGAGAAGATGCCAAACCAAATTAGCTGATTATTTTGACCAGCTCTGGAGTCATCTGACCATTTTGTCCAGGTTTCACCTGCACATGCTGCTGATTCCATTGGAAAAGATTTCTGGATCACTTTACAGGCTGAATAAACTTTCACTCACTTACAATTAGGCTTCAAATTTAGCAAAAAGAATGCTTAGTTTTTTTCCTTCTTTCTTTCTTTTATCTGTTTGTTTTTTTTTAATTTTACCACATCATTGACCATCACCAAAAAACAAGAAAAAAGTGAGAAACATTTTAGCAAGTTCCTCAAGGGTTCCTTTGATAGTTAAGTTTTCCATCTAACATGTAAGTGTATTATATAAGTTGTTTTTTGCTTCTTCCTTCTGAAGGAAACTTCAAAGTTTTGAAATCGAACCATTAAAGTTCCAAGTAGAACTTTCTAGGAAGCTAAAATCCCATAAAACTCTGTAAGAAAAACTTTGAAGCCATAATTATACTGACTAATCAAAATTAGATCAGATATCATCACATCTATTCTGGTGTTGTATTCCCATTATACACACATTCCACAGACCTAACCACTGTAAGATATTAAATATCACGTGACTCATCCACTGAGACACTAAACTTCTCACACTGAACTTTTGAATCTTTCAACAAAACATTCATCAGATTCTCCAATCCACAAGAATTAGATGTAATCAAGAAAAATATAAACATTTAGGTTTGGATGGAATCTGTAACTAGGTCTGAATGGGGGTCTGTGTTTCTTTCTTTCTTTCTTTCTTTCTTTCTTTCATTCATTCATTCATTCATTCATTCATGATGTTCATCTTTAGTAAGCACCTTATGCTGGTTAGGGTCTTATGAATACACTGCATATGTTAGAGAAGACATCACATGGCCCCATGAGGACGATTTATCTCCCAATATTGTATACTGGTGTGGATTTGGGAAGCGTAAGGGAAATCCAGAAGAAACTCTGAACAGACAGTAACCCGTGCTGAGGATCGAATCAAACCAGGGACCACGTGAGGCGGAGAATTTATTCACTGGACCACCTGTCTTCCCTGCATGAAGAAAAAAACCAGCTGTATGGAAGAAATAAGCATTTGAGAGATAAAACATTTAATCAAAAAGCAATATAATCAGAAAGATTTCTAACATTACTCACTAATTAAGTAGAACAACAACATGTTTCTCCAGCTGTGGAGTTTTAAAATTTATCAGGAGAAGGTCTGGAGTCTATCTACAGCATGCACAGTGGGTTTTTTTTCTTGCTTTACCCGACTGCTCAGCAGCTCACTGTTTCTTAATGAATTCTCTTTTAGCATGAACGTGTAAAAAAACGAGGTTGCACTTTTGTCTAATTAACCTGACATTTTCAGTCTCATTTTTTATTCATTACAGAAAACGCCATTTAATTGCAATATATGTTTTGAGCACAAGAATGAACTATGATTTAGAAATTGATTCTTTTTTGTGTCATGGTTGTCGGATTGATTCAAAAACAAAACAAGCACTGATTTGAAGCAAGTGAATATCAGGGCTGTTGGCAGAAAGCGACTCTATTGTAGAGACTTGTGGATGATTAACAGTGTTCGGGAAACTGCTTTGTAATTGGAACTTTCGAACATCAAGCTACTCACTTTTAAATTAAAGCTAAGCAACAGAAAGACTAGTGTTTTTGTCACGAAACTGGGCTGGAGGTGGAGGCATGTTGAAGTCCATATATTTACATAGCAAAAAGAAAACAACTAGCTAGCTCAGGGATAGTAGCATCAAAGAATGTTGATGCTACTTGACCCCATTGTTGTTGCCTTCTTGATAAAAGATAGGGATTTTGTGGCTCAAAGGTGTTGCGTCATTGATCAAAAGATCAGGGTTCAAGCCCCTGAACTGCCAAGCTACCATCTCTGGGCCCCTGAGCAAGGTGTCTCTGGACCCCTGAGCATGAACTCTACCTGCTCCAGGTGCGCCATATGATGGCTGACCTTGTGCTATGACCACAGCTTCCTAATCAGTTGGTATATGCAAAAATTTGGGCAGTGGTGGCTCAAGTGGTTAAGGCTCTGGGTTGTTCAATTGGTGTTCAAGCCCCAGCATTGCCAAGCTGCCACTGCTGGGCAAGGTCCTTACCCTCTCTCCACTCCAGGGGCTCTGCATCATAGCTGCCTGAACTCTGATGCCAACTTCCTCAGGATATGTGAAGAAAAGAATTCCACTGTACTGTCTTCTACAGTCACACTGCTAAAAATGTGTTTAAGTTAGTGTTACTAGTGTAACATCTTCAGCCGCAGTTCCACCTCCAGCCCACCTGAAGAATAGCACTCGGTTTTTCTCGAAATATTGCCTTTATTGCTGCATCATTCCACCCACTATGAGCTGCTAGCATAATATAGCATACTTATAGCATATTCAGCCACCGCATCAGTGACTTGCCGCAACCATAAAAGCTGTACTAAAAGATCTCAATCTTTTAGGGAGAAATAGGTGAAAGATTGTCTTACTTGTGTGTCATTGTCCATGAGATGAGTGTTTGTGGGTTGGAGCACAGCTAGCTGGTCTTGGTAGGCCCCAAGCAACTTCCCTTGAGTAATGAAGGCCTGGAGTTGCAACACCTCTGCTGGATTCATTTCAGCTAAAGTATTCTGTAATACTTTGGATGGAAGCAGGATCCATGATAAATCCACAGGCAGATGATCCAACTGATAACCAGAAATCAAGGTCGGCAAAGTCATAAAACGAGGAAGACAATCCATGTGGCAAACAAATCCAAAACACAATACAAGAAATCTGTAGAACAATAAACTGAAGCTGAGCCAAAGAACACGGCTTGGTACACAGTATAACACTTAAAACTTTGCATCGAGTACCAGCATGTGCATGATCTAAATAGGCTATGTGCTAGAATTAAGGTTAGGGGTTCCACTGGTGGTCTGGTGGTGGAACTGCGGCTGAAGATGTTACAACTGGCTACTGTAGCCGAGCAGTGTTTGGAATGACATCATACTCAACCGCTGTGCTTTTGAGCTAGACAGAAGGAAAGAAAATACATGCAAGGCTTCATGTAGGTCTTTTGTTAGTGCTGTTTTCTGCTGATGCTGTGAGCAGTGAGAGGCCATGTTGATTCGAAGTCATTTGCTTGGCTTGAAGTTGGAGGAACTCCCTAGGAACAAAGTAGGATTTGGAGGCTAGCTGAATCCAGCATGGTGAAATATATCGACCTAAAAAAAACACAAAATGGAGGAAGAATGTAAAGTAACTGTGAAGTAATAGGATTTCTGAGTGATTCTTGTGTAGGCTAGAATCAGTATCCATGTATATCCACTTCCAGCAGGTCTAAAGTAAACTGTCCAAACACTTGGCAGAATGCCAAGGTTTATATTAGAGCCTGTGAGAGATTCTGTAAGCTGCACTGCATGTGTGCTATCTGTTTGTGTCCTTGTGTGCGTATGCCAATGGTATTTATCATTATGTGTGTATAAATGTGTTTGTGTGTGTATGTGAGTGTGTGTGTGTTTGCTGCCGTTGTCCTGGACGATATCATTGCGTGTACCCTGCTGTGTGGGTGAGTGATGAGGCGAGTTTGGAAATGCATTTCTCACAGTGTGAGTGTTCAGCCTCAGCCTGCTGTGTGTTAGTGTGCTGCAGCAGTGTGTGGAAAGCCTGCAGGGATTAGGAACCATGGCCGAGGGACAGAATGTTCACACACACACACACAAATTTGGAACTCAGCAATTCAGCACAATTACATTTAAGCCTTTAAACATCTACAATTTTTAAATGAAATAAAATTCCTTTGATTTCTCACTCATCTCTATAGATCATTGTTTTCAGACACCTCCTGTTTGGTTAGGGAGTTCAGTATTGAATGTCTTTGTCATGTACCACTCCACAGCAGTGCTTAATATGAAGCTCATACAGTATAAAAGAAGATACTCAGGACTTTCCTAAATAGATCTGTTTTTACTTACAGTACCTGGGTTAATATTTTCATAGAAATACGTTAAGTTCCTGCACTCTGAAGCATATCCACAATGTCTGAAGAAAAACAAAGAAATAAATAAGTGAATACAACAACATTTTTAACATTTAACCAAGCAATTCCACTTTATTTTTAACCCCAGCTATTTTTGTTTCCTCACTTCACTTCTCACAGCACCTCATTGTCAGGCTTTTCTTCCACTTCACATCTGTGGTCCTTGGCATTCTCTGGCTCTTTTGTTTCATCAGAGTCCTTCTTGCTTCCTGACTCATGGTGCACATCATCGGCATACCCGCTGAATGAATTTAATCAGTCCTTCCTTTGATGAATGCCTTGCCGGCCTCCAAAAAGGTTAGGCGTTATTAGTAATCAAGCAGAACTCCGGTAAACAGCAATATCTCAACCGTGGCCCGCAGGAAGCTCTGCGCACAGATTAGCACAGTGAGAAGAAAGAAAAGAGGAGTGAAAAAAAAAAAAAAAACCTCACGGTCTCCGCCGAGAGCTTGATGGAGCTCATCTGTCGCCGTGAAAGGAACATGACGCAGTGGATGTTTATTTCATTTGTCAAGCTGCCCACGTTATGTGTGTGGTGGCTCCTGTTGCGAGTGAAGTGAAAGGACTGGCAGTTTAATTCTCAGTGGCACGAGGAAGCAAGATTTCCATTATTACGTGATGCACTGAGCGTGGACGCATATTAATGAGCATCGCTACGTCCGTTAGAGAAACGTTCCCAATCCTAATTATATTCCTGATCGTTGCATTGTATTCTGATAACATTGTGAGCACACACATTTACACTGGTTATCTGGTTAGTGGAAGTGAAATCACACATTAATATGCGAGTCACTCGAACAGGTCTGGAGTGAATCGAGATAAACAAGCTGTGCAACTCTGTGATCATTTTTCGTCTTGACGCTGTTGTCTTTTCCCCAGTTTAATCCTGCATAATTTATTACTTTTTCACTGCCCTTTAAAGCTCTCCGAAAGACAAACTGGTCATCGTGTAAACTTATTTGTCTTTCTTCGGTACCTAAGCGATGTTTATATGTCAGCGAGGTCTGCCGCTGCCTTGCCCTTGTATTGACATTTACAGAGCTACAGCTCATGAAACATTAAATGAAAAGAGAAGAGATGTTTTCTTTCTATCCCCTGGGTTGTGCATATGACATTATTTATGGTTTGCGTATGCAGCATGGAAGCTGTCTCCTGTCTGTTGTCTATCAATCGAGTCTCAATCTGTATACAGAGGTCTGTGAGTAGCCTGCTTTGGATAGAAGTGATCAGTGATATCTACAGCAACGTCCTGGAGCTTGACCTGTGGTATGACCTGTGACACTGACCTCCAAAAATGAGTCTCTAGGCTTGAGTGGGATTGAAGAGTGATGTGGCTCTGCACTATGTCACTGTGGTAAAGTTTTAATTTGCATTTCATTTTGTAACAACGTGGTGTTGTTTAGCAACGTGGATATAAAGTAAAAAAATCAAATGACGCCACTTTTTGTTATAGTACACTAGAATTTGATGTATAAAATTCTACAGAAGAAAAACAGTATTCTGTGTTGGTGCAACTAATTACCAAGCTCTTTTCTGAACTTTCCTCCGTAACGTGCTGTGTAAGGAAATTATTGTCGTGCTTCATATTCTCTGTGAATGAAGTAACACACATGCTTTGCTTCGTGTGGATGTTTGATTTTCTCAAATAAAAGTACCGTGTAGAAATCCCTCTGCACCCGTGTTTTGGGCTTTTCTTTGCTAGAGAATTAAGAAGAGGATTAGTCCAATAGTTTATTCAACCCGTCTAAAAAAAGTCCATAAAATATACTTTAACCCATTTGCAACAGATCTCCTGGTGATTGGAGAAAAAAATGTCCAAGGCCCCTATGTCTGCTAATGATTTTTAACAATATTGGGTTTTCTTTCCATTTTAAGCCTTTTTTAAAATCCCCACCGTTCCATTCCTTCTCATCATCACTTATGAGCCTAGTTTAAACAGGGAAATGCTCATAATCCCTTTATGTCCACTACAATTTCCCAACCTGCCTCTGAATTTCTCTATTCCACATTTGCAGGTAGCACCGCAGCTCTCCTGCTTTCAGCGCTGACCCTGAAATCAGTGTTCCCATCAGAGCTGACCCAGAGAGATAAGCCGTTTCCCATTCAGCAATCAGGACCAGCTCACATAAACACTTAGCTGTGATGACAGGCTATGGCAGCTATTTCCATAATCATCCACTGCAGAGAACACTGAGCTCATCTTGTACAACCAGAAGAGACATCTCTCCTTATTCACACAGCCGGGTGGTTCACTATGCCATGAAACATTAAAGTGAGCAACGGAAAGGTTACGCTGATATTATACACAGAGAAACTTACTCGTGTTCAGTGTCGGGTTACGCAGCTGTGATACGTCCTTCTTCTCTGCGTCACATTCAGATGATTCAGACTTACTACTCATTATTATTGTCAGCTTATGAAATAGCACTAGATCCATTGATGCTATTTTTTATAATTACACAATTATGCAATCATTTTTACAATAATTTTGTGCTTAGAAAAACAGGTTGCTACACCAAGGTCATGAAATTCAGTGTCTTCAGTTTAGTAATTTATTTATTAGTTTATTTGTTTGTTTGCTTATTACAATTTTTTTTCTATAAAAAAAAACATGTCCATGTTTCTGAAGGATAAGACCTAGCATCCCTCTGCTTCATTTATAGCTTACTTAGTAGTAATAATAATAATAATAATAATAATAATAATAATAAAAATAAATTATTGTTTCATCCATTTGGCTCTCAAGATGTTGTCCATGTAATAAATAAATAAATAAATAAATAAATAAATAAATAAATAAATAAAAGCAATAATAATAATAATAATAATAATAATAATAATAATAATAATAATAATAATAATAATAATAATAATAATAATAATAAATAGTTCATTATAATTATTACTGACACTAAAAGATCTCATTTTGATTTTTACATTTAAAAAATATATTTTAGATGTGAAATAAAAATATGTAATATCAGCTTTATAAAATAACATGTTATTCTTTTATGTATTCACAGCCCCAAACATACATTTCTAACTGTTATGGAGTGAATCAGATAAATCTGGAAAACCTGGAGTAGGTGGACTTTACGCTTTGACTCAACTAATTATGCTTAAAACTGCATTATAACATCAGACCGAGTTTTATCACTAAAAAATGCAAAAGGAGTTTTTATGAGCCAGTCAGCTTGCAGTCTAGAATGATTGACAGGTTAGTTGGTGGTTCGAATGGCCGGATATTAATTAACATTCTGGAAGCTCTTACTCTTTCCATCTAACATCTAATAACGGTAGTAATCTGTCATCTCAAATCATTGAATGTTGAATTTAGCTAATATTTGGCAAGTATATATATAAAGAATTTAACAATTATTAACAAATTAGAATATTTATTAGCAAGATTACACAAAAAAAAATCAGAGAGAAAAATAAATAAATAAATTAACAGGCCTATAATCAAGTGTATTATCTAACACATCATGAATACTTGTTATGGCTGTGATAACTAGAATTGCTCTCCAGCTCTCTACAGCAGCACTCACCTCTAAATGTTGTTCCCCTGCAGGTCTGATCTTGTATTAACTCCATCTACTAAAAAAGAAATCGGAACTGTAGAATTAACCAGCAAGTGACAGAGCTGAACGTCAGTCAAAACCCTTACAACCACGTGTAACTGACACCTAGATAAAAACCTGGGAACAGCAAGAACCAAGAATTATCACACCATCTCCCCGCCCCTGTGGATACCAGAGTTCTGGTGGATAATTGGATTAGTTAGTGCTTCAGGTTGTTTAAAATAAGCTGTGAGTATCTAAAGCACCTAATTGAGTAAAATTATAGCCTCGGTTCTCCACTTGCAAAAGAATTGGACACCAACCGTGCCTTGGGTGACTGACTGTAATTTAACTAAGTGGGAAATTTTGTGTAACATTGATTTTTCCTCCAGTCTTTTTTTTTTTTTTGTAAAATGAGAATGAACGCTCGCTGTGCTGGAGACTGGAGAGTAATGAGGTACCGCATTCTCATCTGGATCTGATAAAGTTCAGCTACCATGAAAGAGCCACTGCATTTCAGTGGATTTTACACATAAGGGTGCAGTGACATGGAAAATGTACTTGATTTGTTAAAATCACTCGGTCTAAAAACATTAGCAAATGTAGTTTTATCAGGAAAGCAAAAAAAATGACTTGAATGTAGATTTACTACAGAAAAGAAAAAAGAAAAAAATGACAAAGGTTCAAATGCTCAAGTT